>NC_047675.1:43585363-43632863 GCF_011762505.2 Arvicanthis niloticus
CTGGGAAAAGTGTTGGCCACATTCTTCAATTTGCAAACTATATAAAGAAAACCTTGGATGGTGTGAACAAGCTAAGAATGTATGTTACAGAACAAAGACAGGGCAAAAACTCTTCACCATCTTGACAACAAACGACACCATGTCAAGGTGTGCTGAGAGCATGTAAGACAAAAAGGAACACATGATGGTTACTTCAAAATGCAAGGTGGAGATTAAAAGATCCGTGTGTGGTGTATGTGTGTGTGAGTGTATATGTGTGTGTGTGTATATGTGTGTGTAAGAGAGCATGTGTATATGTGTCTCTGTGTATGAGTGTGTGTATATATGTGTGTGTAAGTGTGCATAGTTATATGTATGTGAGAGCATGTGTGTATGTGTTTATGTGTGAATATATATATGTGTGTGTGGTATGTGTATGTGTGAGCATGTGTGTGTGTGTCTGTGTGTGAGCATGTATATGTGTATATGTGTGTGTGTATATGTGTGGCGTACGTGTGAGCATGTGTGTATGTGCCTGTGTCTGTGTGTGTGGTATGTGTGTTTGGTGTAGTGTGTGTATGTGAGTGTGTGTGTATATGTGTGTGCATGTGAGAGCCTGTGTATGTGTGTATGTATATGTGTGTGTGAGTGTGTGTGTATGTATGTGAGTGGTGTACGTGTATGTGCAAGTGTGTGTGGTGTGTGTGTGAGAGAGAGCATGTGTGTATGTGTCTCTCTGTGAATGAGTGTGTGTATGTGTGTGAGCATGTATATGTGTGTATGTAAGCATGTATGTGTATTTACCTGTCCTTGTTTGTGAGTGTGTGTGGCGTTGTCACTTTTGATTCTTACAAGCTGGTTGGAGAACAATGAGTTAATGAGGAGACTGCACACAGTGGCTTTCTGAGGTGTTATTGTTACTTTCCACCACTATAACTTAGTGCATAATTAACACATTATTTCAGGAGATTGTTGTCATCAACAAGAGACATACACAGGCTACAACTTTATTTCAATTGCACCAATGAAGCTAGAGCGTAGGGTATTTTTATTACTAAAGTATTTTCATTAATTCATTGAGGATTTCATACATGCACAGTCTATTTAATCATGTAGGGAATTTAAGTGAAATGGTTATCGTAAAAGCAGCAGAGAGCTGAGAAGCCTAAGAAGGAGACACCCAGGATCGGGAAGTCACATTTGGGACTGGGTCATCTTAGGTGATTGACACTTCATGCTTGTAAAGCTCTACATAAAAGCCCCTCCCCTTTCTTTCTTTCCCTGTTCTAGGCATTGAATCTAGGGCCTTGGGCATACTAGGCACATGCTCTACCACTGAGCTATATCCTCACCCTTCTCCCTCCCTTCTTCCCTCTTCCCCTCCCTCTCTCCCTCCCTCCCTCCTCCCCTCCCTCCCTTCCTTCCTCCCTTCCTCTTTTCTTCCATTTTAGACAGACTCTCACTGAGTTGCCCAGGCTTGTGTTGAGCTGGTTCTGCACCTCTGTAGGTCTGGTACTTTCCATCTTCCTGCCCTGGTCTCCACAGTAGCTAGGGTAACAGGTCTGTGTCACCAGACAGTTCTTTCACCATACAACTCTTAACTCCTCAAGATTCCTGACAACTTACATGTTTCCCTCTGGCATATCAGTTGTTCCCTTCCCTTCCCTTCCCTTCCCTTCCCTTCCCTTCCCTTCCCTTCCCTTCCCTTCCCTTCCCTTCCCTTCCCTTCCCTTCCCTTCCCTTCCCTTCCCTTCCCTTCCCTTCTCTTCCCTTTTCTTCTCTCCCCTCCCCTTCTCTTCCATCCCCTTCTCTTCCATCCCCTTTCCTCCCCTTCCCTCTCTTTCTCCTACCCTCCCCTTCCTTTCCCCTCCCCTCTTCTCCTCTTCCTCTCCCCTTCCATCCCCTCCCCTCCCCCTCCCCTTCCCTTCCTTCCTTTCCCTTACTCTTCTCTCTTTCTCTTTGTCTCTCCCTCTCTTCCTTCTTTCCTTTCTTTCTTCCTTCAAGATGGGAATCCTCTTAAGTCACACTGGTTGGCCTGGAACTTGCTGCTCTCCCTTGCCTTCTGCTTCATAACAATGATTTTTTTTTTCATGATGATTTTTAAACTTAAGGGCTGTATTTAATTTACTCGACTCTTGCCCCAAAGGGACTCCAGCACTCAGTGTTTGTTCTGAGGTGATGAGTGTCTACATCACTAGCAACAGAAAGATTGTGAAGACTATCCTCTGGACCTCAGCATTCCCTGGCCCTCTGCTGAGGTGGCCACCTGATTCACATGGTCTGCTGAGATGTTGGTCTCCCCTTATGAGTCAGGCATGGCCAACAATGATGATGATTCCACTATTCACAGTAGCCAAGTTATGGAAACGAACTATGTGTTCAACAGCAGAGGAGTGAATGAGGAAGACGTGATGTACACACAATGGGAATTTTTCAGCCATAAAGAAGAATGACATCATTTCATTAGCAGGAAGATGAATACGACCAGAGATACTCATACTGAACACGTTAAGTCAGACTCAGAAAGACAAATATTGGGGCTGGGGTCATGGCTGTGTCAGGAAGGTGCTTGCTGTACCAGCATGAGAACCTGAGTTTGATCCCCAGTGCTCACGTACACAGCTCTGAGGAAACCCTTGGCCTTCCTAGACTGGCTTGACTCAGGAGCATAGACAGGTTATCTCATCTCAGCTTCCTGCTCTCCCAAGGTCTGCTGACCTCTGCATAGCTCCTGGGCCATCACACAGATAAGCGAGGGCCGGCCCAGCCAGGTCTCCACCACTGTGAGGGCCAGAGCATGCCATTTATGACATGCTAGGACTTCTGAGTGGCACTGGGCCCCTGATTGCTCAGGTCAGCCTATGAGAGGGCTGACTAGAACCTTCCTTTCCACACGAGGAAGTGGAGGCTCCAAATGGTTTGGTACACTTTCCACGAGGTTCATCTGTGGATGACAGAGTCAGGCAATGATGCTTACCCATGATGCTCAGTCGCCTGGCACTAGAGGTGAAGTCTCCATTGGCCAGTGGTACACATAAAGACTTGAAAGCCCAATAGAGGACATGGTGTCATTTTAATTTAATTTTTTTTGCATCAAACATGCTTTTGCATATTTATTTGTCCTTCGGCTGCTTTGTGTTGTGTTTTTAAACCCCAAACTACTTTTCTGAGATTGGTAATATGTCTTAGGGTTCTATTGCTGCAATGACCAAAATTCAAGTTAGGGAGGAAAAGGTTTATTCGGCTCACACTTCCACATCACTGTTCATTATTCAAGGAAGTCAGGACAGGAACTCACACAGGTCAGGACCCTGGAGGCAGGAGCTGATGCAGAGGTCACAGAGGGGTGCTGCTTACTGGCTCACTCCCCAATGGCTTACTCAGCCTGCTTTCTCATAGAACCCAGGATCACCAGCCCGGGGATGGCCCCACACACAATGAGCTGGGCCTTCTCCATTGATCACTAATTGAGAAAATGCCCTACAGCTGGATCTCACGGAGGCATTTCCTCAACTGAGGCTTCTTTCTCTCTGATGACTTTAGCTTGTGTCAAGTTGACACAAAAGCAGCCAGTACATAATAGTATTACATTTCCCCCCTTCCTTTTCCTCCTCTGTCCACACCATTCCATGAAACCTTCTTGTTCTCATTCAAGTTTATGGCCTGTTCAGCTTTAATTGCTGTCGTTTATTGTATGTATGTACATATGTATTTACGTATGTATGTACGTATGTATGTATGTACGTATGTATGTACGTATGTATGTATGTACATATGTATGTATGTACGTATGTATGTACGTATGTATGTACATATGTATTACGTATGTATGTATGTATGTATGTACGTATGTATGTATGTACGTATGTATGTACGTATGTATGTATGTATGTACGTATGTATGTACGTATGTATGTATGTACGTATGTATGTACGTATGTATGTATGTATGTACGTATGTATGTACGTATGTATGTACGTATGTATGTACGTATGTATGTACGTATGTATGCACGTATGTATGTACGTATGTATGTATGTATGTACGTATGTATGTATGTATGTACGTATGTATGTATGTACGTATGTATGTATGTATGTACGTATGTATGTACGTATGTATGTATGTATGTACGTATGTATGTACGTATGTATGCACGTATGTATTACGTATGTATGTATGTATGTATGTACGTATGTATGATGTTCCTAAGTACCTAAGTATAGCCTCCTTGCTCTGTGAATGTTACTCATGTGTATCTGCCTTCAGGGTTAAGCCTTTGGTCCTGGATAACATTTGCTGTGCTCATCCCAGGGAAGGCTATTTCCTTTTGCTCTCAGCATTCCTTAGCTGGCTGTATAGTCCTTTGTAATACCAGGCATTTGGTTTTAAGACAGGGCCTTTCTCTGTAGCTTAGGTCTGCCTGAGACTTATGATGTAGCCAAAGACTGGCCTAGAACTCATAGAGATCCTCCTGACTCAGTTCAGGTCACAGCTGTACTCCATGTTCAACTTTTTGTTTTGTTTTTAGAGACAGGGTTTGTCTGTCTGTCAGGAGTCGGGTAGCTCTGGCTGTTCTGGAACTCACTCTGCGGACCAGGGTGGCCTTGAACTCACAGAGATTCTTTCTAACTAACAGAGGCCATTCTGCACGGTTATTGCAAGGAACACCAGGTCCAGGCAGGGACAACTGTAGAAGTGAGCAAGTTCTGTTCAAATGGCCTGCATGTGTCTCAAGGATGGGTCATGAGGGATGACCTTGTGGCTCAGATAAAGGGTAAACCAGGAACCAAGAAAAGGGCAGAACCTCTACCATAGTTGGGTATATTTTGCTGCAGTTTTTCAGTGGGACAAGCAGGTCAATTAATCAATAATGAGGCACGGAAGGGATTCGGAGGTCCTGGTCTGACTTTATCTTAGGTGAACGAAGGAGGCTCTCATGAGTCTCATCTGATCTGTATGGGGAAGAGGATTCCTTATTTTTTTTGGAGGGGGCGACTGGGTTATCACAGTTGGCTTTTTCACACTGACAAAAAAACTTGGAGAAGAAAGGATTTACTTGATTTGTACTTCTGGGTCATAGCTCCTCATAAAAGGAAGTCAGGGCAAGAACTCTCAACACAGGAACCTGGAACAGGAACCGAAGTCAAGGCTATGAAGGAAGTGTTGCTTATTGGCTTGCTCGCCGCCTACATCTTGCTCAGCCTGCTTTTCTATCCAACCCAAGACCCTCTGTGCAGAGGTGACACTACAGTGGTCTGAGTCCTCCCACATTAATCATGTATTAATGGAGAAAATGCCCGAAGACATGTCCATGGGCCAGTCTGATGGAGGAAACTTCCCAGTTGAGATTTACTCTTCCTAGGGTCCACTGGCCCAGGCAGGCAGGGACGCTACCATTAGCCTGCCTCCCCAGCCCTCTTTAATTTACTTTTAACTTTTCAATATCTTATTTTGAGACAATGAGTTACCCAGGCAGGCCTTGAATTTTCAATCCTCCTGCCTCAGCCTTCCAAGAAACTACAGCTCTGGGACACCATACCCAGCTGGAGGAGGATCACAGTCTGAGTCCCTTCCCAGCGCAGGAGGGGCGGGAGGATTTCTTCCTCCTGTCTAATTTCCAGGGCCCCAGGCCTTAAGCAGAGTTTGTCATGGCTTCTTCACAGTTTATAACTCACTCCCACTCAAGGCCGGGCTCTCCCTGGGACCTTTCTTGGTCTATGTAGGTCCCAAGCTTATGGTCCAAAGTATTGCCTATGAGGATACCTTCAAGGTCATTCATTCTCTACCCTGAGAATCTGTGGTCAAGGTCAACACCTCAAACTCCTTTACCTGGCGTGTATGTATGAATATGCATGTATGCATACATATATATGTGTGTATATGTACACACACATATGTATGTATATATATGCATGTATATGTATATATATGTGTGTGTATCCACACACATATATGTATATATACACATACATATGTAAGTATATATACACACACATACATGTATATATACACACTTAAGTACATGTATACATATGCACATGCACATACACATAATGCTTTTCCATGCCACATTCATTTTTTGTCAGTCACCCCTGAACCATCATCCTCCAGCCCCTTTTCCCTTTCCATATATGTTCACTAAAATTTCTACCAATATCTCTTCTTTCTTTACATAGAGTTAGTTGTTTGTCTTAACATCCCCAGCTATTTCCAAATGGCCAACAAAAAAATTTCCCAGACTCCCTTTCTTCAGGGAGCAGAGACCATCATAAACATCATGTGATGTTATCCTCATGACACAATCTTGCCTACTGCATTGATTTGAGCTCACTCTTTTGTCTCGACTCTTGCAGGTTCTGATTCTGGTTTTGGTCATGCTTTGGCCAAGCACCTGGACAAGCTGGGTTTCACAGTGTTTGCTGGAGTGCTGGATAAAGAGGGTCCAGGAGCAGAGGAATTGAGAAAAAACTGCTCTGAGCGCCTTTCTGTGCTCCAGATGGATATCACCAAGCCAGAGCAGATACAAGATGCTCACAGCAAAGTCACAGAGAAGATTCAAGACAAAGGTACCAACCTCCTTGATTCTTCCTTGTCCCACTTACCAAAGTCCACCTCTTGTCACAGCCTCCAATGACCATAGCTGCTGACCTCGACAGAGGACACTTGTATTGAGTCCCTGCCCATGTGCAAGAGCCTGTAAGACACAAAGATGTTTGGAGCGACTCAGATTTATCTTCCTTCTTCACAGAATGTACAGGACTCATGGGTATAAGTGTGCACATGCATGTGCATGTATATAGGCCAGAAGACAACCTTGACTATTGTTTCAATATTGTATCACGCATCTTGTCTTTTGAGCTCACCAGTTAGGCAACCTGGTGTTGCTGGCCAGCGAACACCAGGAGTTCACCTGTCTTTGCCTCCCTGAGGCAGGGATTCCAAGTGCGTGCCACCGTGACAGGCTTCTGAAGAGGTGGATTCTGGTGGATTGAACTCAGGTCCTCAGGCTTGCTAGGCAAGCACTTTACTGACTGAACCATTGTCCCACCCCCTCTTGAGGTCCTGTCTATCACCTTCTCTCCTGTTTCTTATTGGTCACCCTCTCATCATTCTCCCATCCCCTGATCTTCACCTTCCTCCAGCAATATCATCATGCCTTGGTCTTTCCCTATTTAGCTCACAGCCACAGGGCCATGTGCATCCTTTAGTTTCTACCTGTCTTGTCTCCATTTGTGGCCAAGTCTCTTAGGCCAAATCTCCATCTGTTTCCACTTCTTCATGCACACATGTTGGTTCTCACCATACCTCCTTACTTGACTTTAGTCAAAGCTACCGCTATCATCTTGGAGAGCAAAGACCTTCTCTTCCCTGGACTGTTCCAAAAGGACAGTCCCCTGCTCACATTTGGGGTCCCCAGCCTCTCTTTTGCTCCCCAGTCTTCTCTTTGCTTAGGATCTCTCCTTCAAGTGGGAATCTTCCCTATTGATTACATATGCAGCTATTCAGTCCCCCACTCCTGGGTCAGACCGCTCTATCCTCATGCCAAGGGCTCTCTGTCCCCTCACATTGGAGGAGGGCTTGATAAAACCCATGCTTGAGCCCAGAGTATGGCACATAGCCTGTGGTACCCAACGTGAGTTGAAAGTGAGAACCTCCTCATCGAAGAACTGATTCAGAACTTTAAGATGGTGCCATCAAGGGGTTAAACAACTGTGAGTCCCTTCTGAATTCCCAGGCCCATGGCCAGGGGGTAGCCATGTCTGGGTGCCTCCAGCTGAAAGCTTTATTATTGTGGCTTACTTAAGGAGAGTCTCTGAGGCATGAGCAGCCAGTGTGTATGTGTGTGTATGTGTGTGTTGTGCACGAATGCGCATGCATGCCTGTGTGTGAACATATACAGGTCAGAGGTCAAAGTCAGGTATCTTCTGTCACACCCTGTCTTGTGTTTTTGACACTGAGCGTGTTGTTTTGGCCGGTCTGGTTGGTCAGCAAACCCCTGGGATCCTTCTGTTTCTCCCCTAACCTCTTAGCGCTGCCATTACAACTCAGCTTTTGTGGGGGTCGGAGACCCTCTGCATACGCACTAAGCAGCTTTAACCGACACACTATCTACCCAGCCCCAACAGCAGCTTTCAGTTTTTTAAAACTCCCTAGGTGATGTCAATGTTTGGTCAGGGTTGAAAAACTAATTTACACTAATACCTTCCAAAGCCACGCAGCCCGCCTGGCAAATTCTTTCTTATATCTGGACCTAAACACACAAAATTGTCCTCCAAACATTTCCACTCAGATCCCAGAGGTTCAACCTCACCGTGTTTAGAGCTGACCTTGTTATCTTCCCCGCAGTGCCAGCCTTGTTTTGTAGCTTCAGAATTATTATAAAAAGGAAGCAGAAGAGTCTGGAACAAGGCGAGATATGCTCAGGAAAGGCCTCTCTTCCCCCCAATCCAACATGTAGAACAGTGAGTACTTACTCATAAATGCAGTGGTTCTCAACCTTCCTGATGCTGCGACCCTTTAAGCAGTTCTTCCTGTTGTGGTAACCACACCCACCCACCCCCAAACCACTGCTGCCATAAAATTATTTTTGTTGCAACTTAATAGCTGTAATTTTGCCACCGTTACAAATCTTAATGTAAATAACCGATATGTGATCCCCGTGCAAAGGGTCACAGCCCGCATGTGAAGAATCGCTACATAAATGAGATGAGAAGAGACAGAAGATTGTTGGTTAATTTGGGAATTATTTCTCAACAAGGGGAGCATGGTGTCATTGTTTTCTTTTTATGAAAAGATTGTGTGTGTGAGAGAGAGAGAGGGGAGAGAGAGGGAGAGAACGAGAGAGAGAGGGAAATAGAGGGAGAGAGCAAGAGAGAGAGAGGGAAAGAGAGGGAGAGAGCAAGAGGAAGAGAGAGGGGGAGAGGGAGAGAGAGAGGGATGGAGAGAGAGGGAGAGAGCAAGAAGGGGAGAGAGGGAGAGGGAGAGAGAGAGGAAGACAGAAGAAGAGAGAGAGGGAGAGAGAGGGAGAAAAAGGGAGAGGGAGAGAGAGAGAGAAGGAGAGAGGGAGAGAGAGAGAGGGAGAGAGAGAGAGGGAGAGAGGAGAGAACCACAGAGGTCAGAAGAAGGCATCAGATCTCTTGGAGCTGGAGTTACAGGCAGTTGTGAACCTCCTGGCCTGGGTTCTTAGAACTAAATTCTAGTCCTCTGAAAAGAGTAAGCACTCTTAACCCCTGAGCCATCTTTCCAGCCTTTAAGTCAGCATATTCTAGAACATTTTCCCAGCTTGATCTTCGACCATCCAATAGGCCTCATTTGTCACTCATAAGTCTGACTTAATGCCTTATAGAAGGAGAGATTGGATGCAGAATCCTTCTGTGAGATTCAACAGGGCAGCACTGGCCACCTGTAGTGATGGAGGGATGGGTTCTAGACACAGGGATGCTATGGTGGTACCCAGGCATGAAGGGATGTGACAGGGCAGCACTGGCCATCTGTAGTGATGGAGGGATGGGTTCTAGACACAGAGATGCTGTGGTGGTACCCAGGCATGAAGGGATATGGGAGCTCACTTTTCATGCCATGAGTCCCTGTCATTTTGCAGTTAGCATCCTGAGAGGCGGTGTCCCCCTGGGCCAGAACAAGCAGCCCACCTGCCTACACACTCTAGGTTTCTCCAACTTCAGACTTCTTAAAGCAAACCTGGAGCCACAGGATCACCAAAAAAGAACCATCTAGAATCTGTAGATAAACCAGCAGGTCTCCTGGAGGACTGGTGACCATATTGTATTCCTGCATAGCTTATTGTTGACTTCCCGTTAACCTATTGATCATTGCTAACTGATGTTAATTAGTACCAAGTGTGATAGGCTTATTGGCCAGTTTAGAATTCTCTGGTAGGTTAAAGGTATCAGGGCACAGTTAGATATTAGCAGTAAGTTCTGTTGATGACACAACAGTCCCCAGTCACCTATTATATATTTTATGAAGATCTAGAAGATGGGACCTCTGAATCCAAAGAGACAATGGAGGCTGTCATGATGTGCCACCTGCTTTGGTTGGCCCATTGACCCATGGATGAAGAATGATCTTTGAACATGAAAATTACATGCCGTTCAAATGTCAGGGTCCATCATTAGAAGTTCACATGAACGTGGCCTCTCCTTTCTGCTTTCACACCGCCTGCGCCTCTGTACTCACTTGTGCCGTGATGGTAGATTCGAACCCCAAGGGCTTTCAAGAGATAAACGTATTTGGCTTTTACACTCTGCACTTTGTCATTGTAGCAAATGCCAGAGAGGAACAGTTTAAAGGAAGAGTTACTGGGATCATGGTTTCATTGCTGCTAGGCCATGATAAGGCTGGGCATCCTGGCAGGGAGCATGAAGTAGGCCAAAGCTGTCCACTTTATGGTGGACAGGAGTGGGAGGGAGGGGGAGGGGAGAGGGAAAGAGGGGGAAAGGGATAGAGAGATAAAGAGAGAAGTGATCACTTTTAACAAGGCCACACCTTCCATAGTGCCTACTGTGTCCCCAGTAGTTTGTACAGTTATTCACCCATTAGTCTGTTAGTCAGACCCTCCTCATGATCCAATCACTTCTGCAAAGACCCACCTCTAAACATTGCACTGGGGAACCAAACAAGCCCTTGGAGGGACAGTTCATATCCAGAACACAAGAGAGCTCTACAAAAAAAAAAAAGTTGGACGATTCCTGTTCTAGAACATTCTCTCAGGCTTTGTGTTGACTGAGCCAATGTCCACATCAGGCATAATGGCGTTGCACTCATTCCCTGTCTTGACAGCTGCTGCTTTCTCTGTATGAGCAGCCTTTATCCCAGCAAGGTCCCAGCCTTCGGTACCTACCTGTGATCACAAACTCTGGCTCACAAGAAATGTAATTTTATCTTCTGTGGACCAAATTGGTTTTGGCTTAGAACCATCTAAGGCAAAAGAGATGCCAGGATTTTGAGCCTGCTGTCATTTCTTTGGGGGCACTATTTAAATTCCTAAGGACAGAACATCTGGTCTTGATGGTCAATCCTTCCTCACTTGACCCTCACTGAAGTGTACACGGTCCTCAAGTGCAGACTGGCTGCTACTACCTTGTCTCCGCCACTGTTGGGGATATGCTCCCCTCCCTTTCAGACTACAGCACTGACTTTGAATGTGCTTTGGGATTGTGGAAAGTTAACACAGTAGATGCAGATGTTAACAAGTTACTAATGAAAGTTTCTGCAGGCCTGAGTCAGGCTACAAAAAGTGCATTGAAATGACACCTAATGACATTCTGTTATACTCATAGATCAGTGGCTTGCTCAGCCATCATCAGAGAAGCTTCCTCCTGCAGCAGAGAGAAGCTTGCACCTGCAGCAGAAGGGAACAAATACAGAGACCCAGTCAGACATTATGCAGAGAGTGAGAGACCTTGAAACACTCAGCCCTAAACAAGATGTCTCCATGAAATCCCCCCCCCCCCTCAGGGCTCAGGGAACCCTGGAAGAGAAGGCAGAGAGAAAGTAAGAACCAGAGGGGATGGAGGACACCAAGAAGACAAGGCCTCTAAATCAACATGAGCAAAGGTCACATGAACTCCCAGAGACTGAGGCAGCACGCACAGGGCCTGCACAGGTCTGCACCAGCTACTTTTTGTATATATGATGGCTTCCAGTTTTGTGTTTTATGGGACTCCTGAGTGTGTGCACTCGCGGGTCTCCATTTCTTATGCCTTCTCTTGGGCTCTTTTCCTTCTGTCTCTGTGTTAGGGTTTTTTTTTTTTTTTTTTTTTTTTTTTTTTTTTTTTTTTTTTTTCTTTCTCTTTTTATTACTTTATTATATTTTGTTTTATTTTATTATTATCCCTTAGAGTCTGTTCTCTAAAGAGAGGCAGGAAAGGAGTGGATCTGGATGGGAGGGGAAGTGGGGAGGAACTGGGAGAGGGGAGGGAGGGGAAACTAATCCGGATATATTATGTGAGGAAAAAAAAATTCCAAGAAAGAGTGAAAAAGAAATCAGGAGAAACAAAAGGAAGATAGGGAAAGTGAATCACCACAGGCCACAGCAAGAAGTATGCATCTGAGTTCTTATAAGAGTCAAAAGGGGTTTTGGGAGACAGGATCTCTCTATGCACCCTAGGCCGGCCTCAAATTCACAATCCTCCTGCCTCCAGAGTGTTGGGATCACAGCAAGCATCACCAAAGGCAGCTAAAGTATGATTTCCTTGCTTCTTTAAATGTGGAAACTGATTTTTCAGCCCAGTACCAAGATGTTTACTACTGAAACTGAAAGACCCTTAAAAATTAAAGTCTGGGTCCAGAGAGATGGCCCAGTGGTTGAGAGCACTTGCTGCTCTTCAGACGACCTGGAAATGGTTTCCAGCACCACAGAGTAGCTGAAAGCCAGTTTTAACTCCAGTTCCAGGGAATCTGACACCCACTTCACACAGTGCACAAAGCCCCCCTCCTTCCCTCTCTCCCTTTTTCTATCCATCCCTCTCTTCCTCCCTCCCTTCCTTCCTCTCTTCTTTCCTTCCCCCATCTGTCTCTGCCTCTCAGTCTTTGTCCCTTTCTCTCTCAAACACACATAAATAAATATTCCCTCTCTCTCCCTCTCTCTGTCTCTCCCTGTGTCTCTGTCTCTCTGTCTCTGTCTCTCTGTCTCTCTCTCTCTCTTTCTCTTCTTTCTTAATTTTATTTTGTTGTGGGGGGGTCTTATATATCCCAGACTGGCCTCAAACTTTCTGTATAGACAAGGATGGGATTGAATTTCTGATCCTCCTGCCTCCACCTCCCAGGTGTTGGGATTACAGGTGTCCATCCTCCTATCTGGTTTATGAAGTGCTGAAGATTGAGCCCAGGGCTTTGTGCATGCTAACCGAGCACTCTGCCCATCCAGCCACATCCCTAACCTCAAAGTGCACATTTCTAACGAGTTCTGAGATGCCAGTGCTGCTGAGGATGAGGGGTGAACCACACTCTGTTTAAGTCTGTCTAGCTCAGCAGTCCCAGATCCTGTCCCCCCACTCCTCTCAGGTCTCCCATTTGTTCTGCAGAACCCCTCTTCAAATCCCTATGGGACTGTTACTGTGATATGGGTCTGGCCTGGGTGTTTCAGGCTCTTAACCTCTGATCCAAAGAAATGAAAATAAAAGATCAAACAGATTTTCAGAGTCAATTTTATTGGGAACAAAGTGATAGGTTTCAGAGGGATACACTGTCAAGTCTGACAGTGGACCACGTGAGTGAAAGTACTCACAGGCCCTAGGCTATGGCTTGGCATGTCTTTGTAAGGGAAGAAAGTGTTAGTTACTAAATAGCATGATTTGGGTGCTTCTCTATTTTGATTGGTTGGCTAAGTTACATAACCACATGTACTGCCCATGTTCTTTAAAACAGAATGCATCTGTTTTAAACTATAAACACACCCAATTGTGCATAGGCGTAAGGTGATAAGTAGGGGACTCTCCCTAAAAGGTTACTACATCCACACTCAATACCAGTTTGGGCTGAATCAGCCCTTCTATTCTTCGTACCTGGATATGTTGGGAATATGCATGAATAGAAACTGTCCAAGTATGATTATTATCAGGCGTGGGGAAATGAAGGGTTTCTGAAGTTGCTAGGTGTACTGTTTGGAGATGTGTGTGTGTGTGTGTGTGTGTATAATATGTGCAGATGAAGAAACTAGGCTTCTGAGTGCATTGTTACAGGAAGGGAGGTGTAAATAACACAGAACTAATGGAAAGTTCCAGGCTAAGCTATCTCCTGCCTTGCCTGCCTTAGAACTACTGTATTCATTCTTTCCCACCCCCTCTTTAAGGGGTGGTTCCCAACTGTACTCTTGGCAAGGTTTAAACACTGCTCGTTTTTGGGTTCTCTTTCCCAGTCACAGGTTGATCAAATAGGCTAGGAGCCAGAAGTTTGAGCCAGAAGACATAGTATCCTAATGTACCCAGAGGGATAAACAGCACTGCTGGGTGCAAGAGTCCTCCAAGGATGGTTCAGAACCTCAGCATCACATCTCTTGGGACTTAGAAAGGCAGATGCTCAGATCCCATTTCATGACCACTCAGAATTTCTAGTGGCTGGGCTAGGAGTATGTCTGAATCAGCTGTGCTGTGATTCTTAGGTTCATCAAAGTGACACATTGCCCAAGCCAGGAAGTAAAGCTCGTGGTGTTAGGACATCACCGTCACCCTGCTGTTGAGACTTTCCTTCTTGTTGCTAGGCTTTTAGAGATGAGGGAAGGCTGTAGACCCCTCATCCTGAAGCGTGTTAGTGACGTCTTTACATACTTCTCGGAGGAGGAAACAGGCTTTGAAACTTTAAGACAGTGGCTCTCAATCTTCCTAACGCTGAAGTATTTTAATACGGCTCCTCATGTTGTGGTGATCCCTAACTTTAAAATTATTTCATTGCTACTTCATAACTGTAATATTGCCACTGTTATGAATCATGATGCAAACAATCTGATATGGAGGGTGTCTGATAGATGACCCCTGAGGGAGTCAAGGCCTACAGGTTGAGAGCTACTGTTTTAGGGCCTGGCAGGCTATGACACTATGACGCTCATCTTGCGGTCCCAGCTGTTCCCATAAATGGTGACTATCCAGCTTCCTGGCGATAGGAAAGGGCTGCTAGGCAAAAGAAGAACCGGGCTGAGAGGTCATCTCTGAGAGTGATGGTGGCTGCAGCCAAGCCCCATGATCTGAGTGTAGTCAAAACCATCCACATGGTGGAAGGAAAGAATCAACTCTTATAAGGCGTCCTCTGACCTGGACATGCACACCGAGGCTTGCATGCTCCTCTCTCCCACACAAAATAAATAAACATTAAAATACGGGATCTCCAAAAATCATTGTTTAATAATACACACATTTGTTCTCCTCACGTTGCCCCACCACGGGGGGGGGGGGGTTTGAGTACATAGGAAGAGACCAAGTTGGGAAAGTTTGTATTCTGCCTGAAATCTAGTTTTCAAAGAGGTTTGGTGGCTCCAGAACTCGATGTGTGAAAAATCTCCGCATGCTCCAGCTTTCCCATCCTCACAGATGGTGGGTTTTTTTTTTTTTGTTTGTTTGTTTGTTTTGTCCCCAGGACTGTGGGCCGTGGTCAACAATGCCGGAATCTTCCACTTTCCAGTTGATGGAGAACTCATTCCCATGACCTCCTACAGAAAATGCATGGCTGTGAACTTCTTCGGAGCCGTGGAGGTCACCAAGGCGTTTCTGCCTCTACTTAGAAAGTCCAAGGGGAGGCTGGTGAACATCTGCAGCATGGGAGGTGAGTCAGCCTGTTGGCCCATGGTCACCGGGCACCTGTCACAAGATGTGTACCGCATTCTTTGCAGGCTACACAAAGAGAGCAAGGCACACAAAAGCAGGGCTGGGTCACAGTGAGTCAGCAGCACGGTATCCAGAGTCGGCTGACCTGTCTCTCCTTTCAAATTCTCTCATGCGAAAGCACGTCTCCACTTTCTGTTAATCACCATGTGCGTCACTGGACATTTTCCAGCACGTAGGACAGCACAGCTCATACATGGGACAGGTCATTCTGCTGCTGTGGGACGCCTGTTTCTGGCCTTTCTCTGAGCACAGCAGACTGCCATTTCCTGTAAGCTGAAAGAGTGAAGACCGTCACTCTGTGTGCGCTCTGAGCATCCCGAGTCCATCTGTTAGAGTTGACCATGGTCTTTTCCTTGCCTTTATTTGTTGGGTCCAAGATGTGTCAATAACTCAACTGTCTCATTTTCCATAAGCAACAGCCTGGCCATCTCCCATGGACATCTTTATCAGGAGTTTCCCAGGCCCACCTCAGCTTTGGGAGACCTTCTGGAATTCTTTCTCAGGTTTCTGCATGGATGAGAAGGAAATCTAAGGGGACTGGGCTCTGGACTTCCAGCTCCCTCCCTCTGAGATGGACACTGGTCTCCCTGGTAGATTAGTTGGTTCTAAATCAAGTTTGTAAAAAGAAAAGGCTCAGTTAGGTTTCTGGTATTGATGTGTGTGTGTGTGTGTGTGTGTGTGTGTGTGTGTGTGTGTGTGTACTCACACCTATGTGTGTATACTTTCATATATGTGTGTGTACATATAGAAACTGAAGGTATTTTCCACCCTTTTTGGAACAGGATCTGACACTGAACCTGGAGTTCACTGATTTAGCTGGACTGGCCAGCTAACAGACTCTAAGGATCTTTTTTGCCTCTATCTTCCTAGTACTGAAGGATGTACCATCATCACCATCCCCCTCCATACACACACACACACACACACACACACACACACACACACACACTTTTTTTTTTAAGTTGAGGGGACTGGGTTTGAACTCAGATCCTCATGCTTGCACAGTGAGCACTTTTGCAGCTAAGCCATTTCCCCAAGCCGACCCAACAGGCCACACTTGACCTTTGTCTTCGTTCTGAACTTGGCCTTTATACTTGCCAACTCTTTGGAAACTCCACCTCTCCCCCTTCCAGGGTGCCCTCTGAGTTACTGATGTGGCTGACTGTTGCCCTCTCCTTGGCACACCGACGAGCCTGCTTTTCTCTTTCCTGTCTCCACTCTTGCCTCAGGCAGTCCCTTCATTCATAAGGGTTTAGGTGCTCTAACACAGCACATGCGCTGTAGACCTAGTACCAGGCAGGAAGTAGCATCAATAAATAGGTGAACAAATACAGTTGGGCCTTGTGGTGCCCACCCATATCCTTGCCCCAGAGAGGCTGAGGAAAGAGGATAATGAGCTTACCTGGAACTTAATTGCCTCTATAATCAGCTCGGGTACCATAATGATTCAAAATCAAGACAAGGGCCTGGGGAGGTGGGCTTAGTCTGTCAAATGCTTGTCTTACAGTCATTAAGCGCTGGGTGTGGTGGCATTGCCCTTATAACCCCAGCACTGGGGAGGGAGACAGATGGAGCCCTGGGGCTTGTTGGCCAGCTAGCACACTCTACCTGATGAGTTCCAGGCCAGGGAGAAACACTGGCGAGATAGAGACAGGCCGATACCTGAAGCTCATTGGCTAGTCATCCTGGATGAATGAGCGAGTTCCAGATTCAAGGAGACCTTGTCTAAAACAGTAAGGTGGAGAGAAAGTAAGGAAGACACTTAGTGTTGAGCTCTGGCTTCCACATGTACACACACTTGTGTGTGGGCTGGGGAGATTGCTCAATGGTTAGAGCACTTATAGCTCTTGTTCAAGACCTGAATTTGAACCCCAAGATTCACATGGTTGGTCGCAGCCCCCCTGTAACTCCAGCTCCAGGGAGTTTGATACCTTCTTCTTACCCCTGTGGGCTTCTGCATATATGAGATACACAGAAATTCACATAGATACACAAGTAAATAAAAGCTATTCTGTTTTTTTTTTTTTTAAAGAGATAATTTATAATCTATCCATCCATGGGAGTCAGCATTCAGTCATCAACTTGTTGGAGTTCTTGGCAAACGTGAGACAAAAATTATCTTGGATTACAACTGGTTTCTTGTTTTTGAAGCAGTGATCGTGGAGGGAGAAATAGGGAACCAAGTAGAATCAATGCACACAGGTAGAGCCCTTCCCACAGAATGAAGGACAAATGTTCTCTCTGAGTATAGAATATGCAATGCCCTGTTACTGTTACTGTGCCTTGATCAAAGCTTTTAAAAAAAAAAAACCCATGTTTTGGTGAGGATGTTGAGGTACTGGAGGAATCCTCATTCCTTCCAGTTGGGAACTGAAACTGGGGCAGTTGCCATGGAAACCATTGACCAGTCCCTCATAAGTTAAACACAGAACAACAGGAGGCCTACCTAGCAATTCTATTCCTAGGCATATAGCAAACAAGGGCTCAAATAGACACGAGAACATAGCTGTGAATGGCAGCATTGCTCACACAAGCAGCAGAGAAAAACAACCCATCAATGGACCACAGACATGGTACACAATAGACACAGAACAGTAACAAGGTAGTGAACTATTGATTCCCATCAATACTGCGTGGATGAGCCTTGAAGATATTATACACTGTAGGTAGACCTCGAAACATCAGTGCCATGATCTAGACAGAAGCCAGACATGGAAGGCCAAGCAGCACGTGATTCTATTTCTGTGAACTGTCTGCAATGTGTGTGTGTGTGGGGGGGGGGAGGATCCATGGAGACAGGAAGTAGAACAGGGGGTTGACAGAGGAATGACGGCCTAATGCATGCAACCTTTCCTTATGAGGTGATGAGACTTTTCTAACAGGCAAATGTGATGGATGGAGACATTGAGTGGTCTCAACGAAGGAGGCCGAGAGCTGAATGGACTAAATGCTGCAGAATCCTACACTTTAAAGTATGCATCATAGCCAACTTTGTGTTATGTAATATAATGTTTATGTTGTGTGTTTTATCACAATAATAGATTTTCTGGGCCCCACCCCCATATTTTTGCCTTAAGGCGTCTAGAGTAGGACCTGAGAACTTGCAGGCTCTGGACCTTGATTTCGGTGTGGTACCTAGCAGCTCATCAGAGTCTCGGAGACCTTCAAATGACGAGGAGACCATCAAATGCTCTTTGAAGTTTCTGCCGAGATTCCTCAGAGGGATAGGCAAACCTGACTCTCCTGAGCTCATGGGAGGGGTTTGTAGTTCAGTGTGGGAAAGTGGGCCAGAGGAATGGACTTTGTTCCTGGAGTCAATTTCTGCCCTTTGAAAAAATGAGAAGCTACGTGAGAGACCCCATGGTGCTCTCCTGTGATTAGGTCTAGGTATCTCTGGCTAGGAGGGGTACCACCCTGTGAATGAACCACCTTGACCTTGGAGTCTTTCTCCTGTAATCTCTGGGAAAGGCTGCTGTGTTCCCCCCCTGCTGTGTTACCAGGAAATTTATTTGAAACACTTCCTCTCTCCCTTAATTCCCATTATAAACATACCTTAGCTTTAAGCTAACCAGGAGTGGAGGTGATCTTGGGGCTGGGGAGATGGCTCAGTAGTTAAGAGCTCCTTTTGCTCTTGCAGAGGACCCAAGTTAGGTTCCCAGTACCCACACTGGGCAGCGGCGATTCACAACTCTCTGTAATCCCCGGTTCAGGGTGACTGCCTGGCCTTTATGGGTTCATGTACTCATATGCACATGCCCATGCCAACACACAGACACACAAGCATAATTAAAGACACTAAAACAAATCAAGACTGGCCAGTAGGACATTAGGACACATTACCAATTTACTGAGGGAATCAAGCAAGAGTAACTTTCAGCCTATTTGTAGGGAGGGGCAAATTCACATTCTCAATTTATTTACTTGATGAGCAGGGGACTCAGGACAGGAGGCAAGGTCCTGAGTGGGTCACAGAGGCAGAGGAAGTGGGGCTGAGGAACTGGCTCGATTGCAAGCTTGAGTATCTGAGTTTGAATCCACATAAAAGCCAAGGTGATTGTGGGCATTGGCCTCAGCCCTACAGTTTTACTGGAACTTATTGGCTAGCCTGGCCAATCAGTAATCTCGGGTTACATGAGAGACCCTGTCTTTAAAAAACAATGGGAGGAGGGTCAGAGGAAGCCTCCAGATGCACGTGCACACATATGCAAACGTATCTTCATGCACATGTGCACAATCACACATATACATATACATACATATACTATACATATCACACACACACTGGGAGAAAGAGAGAGCGACTGTGAGAGAGGTGGGAAGAGGGAAAGAGAGAGGAGGAGGGAGAAGAAGAGGGAGAGACAGAACAGAGACTGAGAGGATTGTTGGGGGGGGGGAACCATGCTCATAGTGTGTACATAAATAAGTCTGCTATCATGTCCTAGGAGAGGTGGGAAGAGTCTATGGTCCTATATGTGGTTGGTTTAAAAAAGTCATACTGTTGACAGGATATGTTAGTCAACCAAACCTGTCATCATAAAATACCATAGGTCAAGTGGCTTAAATAAGAGAAATGTAGTTATGGCTCTGAAGGTGGGAAGTCTCACATCAAAGCGTCAGTGCACAGTGTTGCTGTTCAGAGTCCTCTTCTTAGCTTGAAGGTGGTTACTATCTCTATATGTCGCCAGTGGGGGTGGGGGGAGCCTGATATTAGGAGGTTAGGTTCCCCTCCTTGTGATCTCATCTAATCTAAATTACTTTCTTAGAGGCCACATCTCTAAATACAGTTCCATTGGGGTCTACTACTTCAATGTAAAATTTGGAGAAACACATTTAGATCATAAGGGATGTTTTGTTTAGCCAGCCAATAACAGGTCTTCTAGTGTCCCAGTAATGCATGATGGGCAAGTTCTATAAATCTGGTGTGCAATGTTAATCATATTACCAACATTCGACCTTTTAAAAGTGGCTAAGAGAGCATTGAGCATTTGCCTGTCAATTTGACACAGCCTAGAGTTATCTGAGAGAGTCATTGCCTAGATCACATTGGTCTGTGAGCATGTCTCTCTGTGTGTGTGTGTTTGTGTGTGTGGGTGTGGGTTGTCTTGACTGTTAATTGATGTGGGAGGGCCTAGTCCACTCTGGGCAGCAGCATTCCCTAGGCAGGTGGTCTTGGGTTGTACAAGAGAAGTAGCAAAGGATGAGCCAGCAAGCAGCATCTGTTTTTGTTTCGGGTTCCTGCTTGAATTTCTTCATTGGCTTCATGCAATAATGGAAGTATAAACCAAATAACCCATTTTTCCCCTAAGTTGTTTTTGGTCGGAGTATTTTTATTACATTCACAGAAACAAAACTAGAACAGTGTCTTTACTACAATAAAATTTAAGTTAAAATTTACAAATTAAAGAGTCTAACAGGTCAAGTGAGAGAGGGGCATGTGACTTCAGACTGGAAACATGGTATGACTTTTCTTTTTCCTCTTGGCCAGTCACCCTTGGACCCTGAGTTAATCTGTCTTCTGTCACCATGCCAAAATGGCTGACAACTTATCAGGAAGCAAGCTTTATTTGAGCTCACGGTTTCAGCACATAGTCCCTGACTCTGTTGATTCCAGACCAGCAAGGAGGCAGAACACCCTGGCAGTAGAAGCCTGTACAGGAAGAGGCTGTTTACTTTATGGTGGCCAGGAAGAAGAGAAGAGTATCAACAGGAAGGGTCAAAGGCAAGATACAGCCCCCAAATTACACCCAGAGTGACCAGCTTCCTCCAATCCATCCCTGCATTCTACAGTTCCACTGTCTTCTGAAATCCATTCAAGCTTTGAACCTGATGGATGAAATTATTAATTAGGTCAGAGTCATCATGAGCAAATCATCTCTGGAAATGTGTTCACGGATGCACACTCACATATATGAAGTTTACTAACAAATCTAGACACCCCTCAATCCAATCACAGTCAACTGTCTATGACCCCAACAGAGGTCTTCATTACTACCATGGAATATCCTTGCAGGGTTGGATCTGTGATGCTGACCACACAACCCTACCATTTTTGTAGCCTACTAACCACTTTGCAGGGCTTAAAGTAATATAATAGGCACATATGGGTAGCTTTTGTGATTGTTCCTAAAGTGTCCACAGGCTGTTGAAGCTTTCACCTGCCTAAGTTTTTAAGAGTTGTGATGTTCATGAATGCACACTAGACGGCTAATATTTAAAGCACTCACTCAGGTGACTTTAGACATGCGCAAATCCCTGAGACACTGGCATTACATCCAACCTGCTTAGAAGATTTCTCCCATACGTTTCTAATCCCCTTCTCTTGCTCCACGTCATCTCCTGAATTGGCCCTCATGGGCAGCCATAACAGAGTACCACAGACTAGACGGATGAAGCAGCAGTAATGTGTTTCTCTCAGTTCTGGAGGCTGAAGTCTGAAATCAAAGATGCTGAGAGGATCAGGTTCTGGTGAGGGCAGTCTTCTAGGTTGTAGGCACTACCCTTTCACTGTGTTCTTATATTGTGGACACAGGCAGGCAGACAGACAGACAGAGACAAAGACAGAGAGAATGAATGAAGAAACCATTAGTGTCTTGTTTTAAAGGGCACTAATCACACCATGAGGGACCCATCCTTCTACTTAATCATGTTCCAAAGTCCCTATCTCCAAACACAATGCTACTGGGTTTAGAGGTCCAGTTGAAGGTTTTACTTTTATTTTTAATTATGAGCGTGCCTATGTCTATGTGTATGTACATGAGCATGTGTGTAATGTGCCCACAGGGCCGAGAAGAGGACATCAGATCCCCTGGGGCTGTAGTTACAGGCACTTCTGAACAACCACCCGGCCAAGGTGCTGGGAACTGAACCCCGATACTCTTCGACAGCACTATGTATGCTTAATAGCTGAGCCATCTCTCCAGGCTTAGGGTTCGATATCTAAATTTTAGGGAACACAACTAAATCTGTAACTCTTCCATCTCAAGTGTGACCAGTGATAAGTTTCTCTCGCTATAGATTAGGTTGCATCTTTTAGAATTTACATGAATACGGGTCATAACAAAGAGCACATGCTCAATTTCCCTCGGCTTCCTCACTCACCGTAATTACGATGCGACCTCTCTGTGGCTATATATATTAAGTTCATGGCTTTTAATGGCTGAGGTGTAGTCTACCGTATATACCAGTTTAGGTATTTGCCAAGTGGATCTCCTTCAGCCAGGAGAATCCTTCGTAATATTAAATATCGTGCTCTGGTTCCCGTTCCCCTGGATATGCTGTCACGTTTCCTTAGTGATATGAGACTAGGATGTTTGCATCCCTCCACGGTGCCATTTTCCCACCTAGAACGTACCTAGATCAGCTTCCTGTAACAAACCATGTGACTTAAAAGCAGAAGTCTATTCTTTCATGGTTCTGGAGGCCACAAGTCAAAATGAAAGACTTAGTAGGGCTGCATCTCCTGAAGTCTCAGGAGGAGAGTTTAACCTCGCTGCTTCCATGACTGCTGGGCTTCTCCCAGCAGACCCCAAACCTGTGCCTCTGCCCTCACATAGCCTTTCCTTCTGTCCCTCTGGTGTCCCATCCTTTGCTTTCTTATAAAAACACCCCTGAGTGGACTTAGGGCCCATTCCATTTCATTTATTTATTATTTGTTCGTTGTTATTGTTTATTTGTGTGTATATGTATGTATGGTGCGTGTGCATGCTCATATGAGTGTGTGTATCTGTGTGCCTGTGCGTGAGGAGGCTAGAGTTTGCCGTCAGGGCTCCTCTTGGGTCATTCTCTACTTTATTTTTTGGAGACAGGGTCTTTCACGGTACCTGGAGCTTGTCGGCTCCAGTAGGCTGGTTAACCAATAAGTTTTAGGAATCTTCCTGTCTCTGCTTCTCCGGTGCTGGGATTCTAGACATGTACCATCACAGCTGGATTTTACATGTGTGCTGGGGATCTGAGTTCAAGTTCTCCATGCTTGCATAGTAAACTGTTTACCAACTAAGCCATCTCTCCTGCTTCTTAGAGCTCAGTTCTAATCTGGAACAACCTTGCCTAGTGATCATAACATCGTTAATCACATCGTCAGGGCCCTTTATTCCAAAGAGTTAACTCACACTCTCATATTTCTGCTGAGCCCTGCCTTGTAAAGCTCCCCGCTTTCCCTGCAGCCTGGCCCAGCTTAAGGCTCAACGTACTAAGCCAAATGTGTTAGAGGCAGAGCAATGAATACTTGGTCCATCACAGACTAAGATATTTCTCATGTTCTTTTCAGAAATGCCCCATATCGCCCACCATGGTATATGTTGCTCCTTGTTGCAACTAGTATGGAGTCTAATTTGGTGGAGATTTCCACGGTGGGCTGAAGGGTGGACCCCATCGAACCCCCCAAAATGATACATTGGGTAGAACATCAGAATGAACTCTGCTAAAGCTGGAGGCCATGGGCTAGTGAGCAGATGCTGTCGCTCCCACACCAACCGCATTTCACTTAGAAATAAAACCATCCATGCCATAGAACCGTGGACGATTTCCATGATTGTCACGTCCAATCAAGAACATGTGCTCACCTGGATTCAGCTGGACCTTGCATACCTTTGCCTGACCTGGTCACTGTTGACATCAATTCCTGGTATACAGTTAGGTACTTTAAATATTTATTGGATGAATGAATGAAAATATCAAACCCTGTTTGGTTTTTTTTTTTTTTTTTCTCCCATTCTTCCCATAGGCCTGGTTCCACTTCAAATGATGGCAGCTTACTCCTCCACGAAGGCAGCTCTCACCATGTTCTCAACGATCAGCAGACTGGAGCTTGCCAAATGGGGAGTCAAGGTCGTTACCATCCATCCTGGAGGCTTCCAAACAAGTAGGTACCCGAGCCCAAGAGCTCTGCAACAATCACTTTGAGAGGGACCCCAACGTTTGTCTTGATCGGTTATGACACCACTGAACCCTGCAGGGTTGTTGGAGATGAACACAGCCAGACGTTGGGAGTGAAGAGTCATTTGGTTTAGTACGAACTAAGTTCGAAGCTGACTGTGTAGATGTGACTTGGGTGTTTTAAATAGTTTATTTTTAAATTTATTTTTATTTATGTGTGTCAACACATGTCTGCTTGTTTGTGTGTGCATGCACGTGCGTGTAGGTGCCTGGGGAGGCCAGAAGAGGAAGCTGGGTCCCCTGGAGCTGAAGTTACAGGCAGTTGTAAACCTACCTATGTCAGTGCTGGGGACTGAACTCTGGCCCTCTGCAATAGCAACAAGCAAACAAGTATTCTTTTTTTTTTTTCCTGTTTTCTTCTTTTTTAATTTTTTTTCTATATTTTTTATTGGATGTTTTCTTTATTTACCTTTCAATTGTTTTCCCCTGTCCAGGTCTCCCCTTCAGAAGCCCCCATCCCATCTCCCCTCCTCCCTGCCTCTATGAGGATGCTCCCCTCCCCCACCTATCCACTCTCTCTTCCTGCCCTGGCATTCATTTACACTGGGCATCAACCCTGTCCCCACCAGGCCCAAGGGCCGCTCTTCCCACTTATGGCCAACAAGACTATTGCCACATATGTGGCCGAAGCCATGGGTCCCTCCATGTGTACTCTTTGGTTGATGGTCCAGTCCCCGGGAGCTCTGCAGGGTCTGGCCAATTGACATGCAACAAGAGCACTCTTAACGGCAGAGGCCATCTCTCTAGCCCCAACTTGGATGTTTACATGAGGCTAGGGGAAGTGGGAGAGCAAGGCTCAGCCAAGTCAGACAAACACAATAGTAGTAAGAATAGATCAGTGTGGAGGGGATGCTTTAGGACTCCACCCCTCGACAAAAGCTGGGAGTCAGGTCTGGCCCTTCTAGAGGATTCCCCAAAGGAACAAACTCCTAGGGCCTTGAGTTGCAAGGGATACAAAATATACACACAATTGAACTACCTTTTAAGTGAATTCTCCAAGTAAGAGAGACCAAGAACCACCATCAGGGGTGTGTTTGCTGGGACAATAGTGAGTTCTCCTGCCAGTGGCGAGCCTTCTTAAACAGGTATTCAGAAGGGCTTGTGTCTTTCTAGAATAGGGTGCAATGCTGCTCATGCTGACCTAGAGTACGGTCAGCCTTGTCCTGCAGGAGTTCAGAGACAGTTACTATGTGCTCGGTGGGAAGGTGGGCTTCAGCTGACCTTTAAGAGCAAGTGCTGGGTCCTTCTGTGGATGACTCCCTTCTCCGCTTCCTCCCTGGAAAAGGAAGAGAGGGCTCAGACACTGTAAACAAGCAGATGCCATGTTGAGTGCAAACCTAGGACTCTTGAAGCCCCCTCAGAACATGAACTTCCTCATAATCTCTTCCTCTGTGCCTAAGATTTGTGGAACCACAGCCCAGAAATGACCCCAATGGACTCACTGACTTCCTGAGCCAACTAAACCCCACTTCCAATATGGCGTCCGTAAGCATCTTGCTAGGCTTGTTCATTTAGACTTAAGAGATTGTTCTTAAACAAACGGAACAAAGGCACGAGTAACATTAGCATCCCATTTCATCCTCACAAAATGGCTTTCTTTCCCAGCTTCTCTGTGTTTTGGAAATGGCATTTCTCTCCTTTTCCTTTAGTGAACAGGATCACCTCCTTCTTTCATGAGAGATTCTGTTCCCCATCCCCATCTGAACTTGAGGCAGAGGCAGAAAGTTCATGCATTTTTTTTTTCTGGACCACAAGACATGTAATTGGGCATGTTATTGGGGGGTGTGGGAAGCACGTCTAATAAAGACCACAAACTGGACGGTAGTGTAAGCCAAATGCACAAGGTAAAATTTATAAAAAATAAAATAAAATAAAATAAAATAAAATAAAAACAAAACCTTTGGCCAGAAGCACTTGACAGATGGGAGCCTCACCAGGCTGTGGAAGAGGCTCAGGAACCATTGGGGATGTAAAAAGGGACATTATCCATATAGGCTGAGAAAAGAGATCAGGGTAATGGAAAATGGAGAGAAAAATGATACCTTTGAGGGGTTTCTAGCCCAAACTCCCCAGCAGGAAGGAGACTTATGGAAGTTGATAGAGAAGCAAATGGATCAAAGCCAGACTGGAATAGAAGGCAAAGAAGGGTGATCTAGAGAGGGGAAAGAAGGGTGGAGAGATGGTTCAACAGTTAAGAGCACTGGCTGCTCTTCCAGAGGTTGTAAGTTCAATTCCCAGCAACCACATGGTGGCTCACAATCATCCATAATGGGTCTGATGCCCTCTTCTGTTATGTCTGAAGACAACTACAGTGTACTCATGTACAAAATTAGTAAATAAATCTTTAGAAAGGGGAAAGCTAGCTTGGAGTTGGTGGTACAACATTCAGATAGATAGATAGATAGATAGATAGATAGATAGATAGATAGATACATACATACATACATACATACGTACATACATACATACACACATACATATACGCACATAAATTATAGATACATGGATAAATAGGTCATCTTCACCCCCTATATAACATATATAACATTCATATATATGTATATATATGTATATACACACATATGTATACACATACATATACATACACACACAGATAGACTGATAAATGTAATTTTAAAGATGAGGTGCGGAGAGACAGAAATTCTCTAGCCCTTGATCAGGGGTTGGAGAGATGTGTCAGAATAGACACGACATTCAAGCAAGAGTGTTTTTCAAGGTTCAATCTACAGACCAATTGTTGGGTAATTATTTCTCCACCTGCAGTGCTGCGTCTTCATGAAGAGAAATAGGCCACTGGATGCTTGCTAACATTCTCCCAGCCACACTGGACTTCGGGGGTCCAACACTTTATACAGGTGCTGCATACACTAGTAAATAGAGGTGCACCCCACCGCCAGCCAGCCAGCAGAACACAGTGTGAGGGTCCGTGGTGTTTTTGAGGGGTAATGTGGTAGCAGTAATTCAAATTTAAAAAAAACAAAAACAAAAACAAAAACCTGCTCATGCTTTTTAACCACTGTCTGCACCTTGGAGACATTGCAAAAATGAAGCATACATATATGCTGTGAGTTTGTGAACTTCAGCGTTGCAGCAGCAAAACCTAGCAAGGGCTGACGAACAGTGCTGTGGAGGGAGATGGCTGCCTGCAAGCTGTTCAAAGGGAAATCTGCTGCTCAGCTTCAAACCACAGCTCAGATCTACAGCCCGTGACCGGGAAAATGGCGAATACAACCTTTGTTGTTGGTGGTGTTGCTCTTTCTTGATAAAAAAAAAATGTCGACTTCCGTATGCATAAATGTACAGATAAGGAGGAATTGCAGAGGGGCAGAACTGTTAGTCACATCAAAGAAGACGGATTCTAAAGATGCTCCGGCTCCTCATTACTCACTTATAAAATAAGCAGTCAGTGCTGCTGTATTTTAAAGCAAAATATATTTTATTTAATTTCATGTAACGAGCAGGCATGTTAAGATATATTCCTACCTAATCATGTCATTTACATAATAAAATTTAAACATGTATTGAAATTATATTAAAAACATATTTAATGTTTAAAATTACACACAGAAGACATTTTAAGCTGCACACTCAATTTTCAATACAGAAGTAGGGACTGTTTGTATATGTAATAAGTTATATGTGCATGCTGTGTGCATGTATTTACATATTTATGCACACAGAATAGATCATATAGTAGCTGCTACATTGTAGACATTGTTTTACACATGTAATTACCATCAGGAGACATGTGCTAGAATGCTCCAATCAGCCATGTCTGTTAGAGCTGCAAACAAAAAAGCAAAACAAAGTTTCATTGGAATATATTTTATCTAGAAGTTTTGACAACATTTTTGCAATGTAAAGCTATACAAATAAAAAGAATAGGCATTTCACATGTGCATGCATCACACATACACACACACACATATACACATTACACACACACATACACCACACACATACTACACAGAGACACACACACACACACACACACACAATGTTGAGCAAAGAAGCTAACACCAGAGAGTTAAGTGCTCAAAATAGGCAGAATGAGCTTGCCCTTAGCGAGGACAGTGGCACTTGAGAAGGGTCTAAGAGGTGACCTTGAAGAGAGCACTGCTCTCGATTTGGACTGGTTGCTCAGTAGCTAGGCTATCCAGTTTGTGGAACATTCCAAGTATCCACCTTTATCCATATTTAAGTTCAGAAGATTTATCTGATGTGTGCATATGTGTGCCTGAGTGTTTGCACATGCACCCACATAGGTCTATGCCTATGGAGATCAGGAGAGGGTGTCAGATGCCCTGAAGATGGAGTTACAGGCAGTTGTGAGTCACCTCGTGTGTGTGCTGGGAACCAAAGGTCACCTGCAGAAGCAGGAAGTGTTCTCACTCACTGGGTCATTTCTCCAGTGTCACGTGCAGGTTTGGAAATGCTAACCAGTGATATTATGAAGCTCTCACTGTAAATGAAATGCACAGAGCTGACATTAGATGGCTCAGTAGTGTGCACTTCTCAGGTGAGCACACTCTCCCTTGATGTCAGCATTCATTAGTTGCTTGTAGTTCTTTACATAGGTCTGGGGCCCCGTGGGCTTTCCCCCTCGACTCTGGCATGTCTAAGTGGTCATCCATGAAAACATACGTATGTGTAGCATTATACGGATCCTGTAAAAAGAGGCTATAAATCTGAAAAAGTTCAAGGAGAGATATATGGGAGGACTTCAATGGAGGAGAGGGGGAAAGGGAAGTGATAGAACTATATTATTATCTCAAAAAATAATAGAAAATTAGCCTTTTAAAAAGGCCTTCACAAGCACCCATCTTTCCCAGCAGAAGCTGGTTCATGATCACCTGCCTCCCCAAAATCAGAACCTTCCTTTCTTCCTGTGTTCCAGACATCACAGGCTCACGGGACAATTGGGATAAACTGGAGAAGGAAATCCTGGACCACTTTTCCAAAGAGATTCAGGAGAACTACGGCCAGGACTATGTTCGTACACAGAAGTCCACGCTCCAGATCATGAAAGAGCTCTCCAACCCAGACATCACCCCTGTGCTGCGGGATATCCAGCATGCCATTTCTGCCAGGAACCCCTCTTCCTGTTATTTCCCAGGGAGAATGACTTACCTGTGGGTCTGCTTCGCAGCCTATTCCCCGACCAGCTTGTTGGACTATATTATGAAAAAATATTTTCATTCAAAAGTCATGCCGAAAGCTCTAAAGACAGCGAGTTAGAAGAAGGCCCTGGTGGGGTAGGAAATGTCACATTCTTAGGATGAAAGGGAAACCTCTTATTAATAAAACTAACTTTCTACCTCAGATCCTTATTTTGAAACATATTGGTTCCCTTGTGACTTAGTGGGAAGAGGACTGGAGGATAGCAGGGAGCACTATGGAGAATGTCACTGAGACTTTTGTACCACCAGAGGCACCTATTAGAGACAGGCTTTCCTCTCAGATGCTGTACACTCAGATCTAGATCACTTCAGGACAAACCAAGCCCCAGGAAGTTTTCCCTTTCCCAGAATAAATATACATTTGTATATATGTGTGTGTATGTATACATATATATGTATATATGCATACATATGTCTGTATATACATATATATGTGTGTGTTTACATCATACTGAATTCTGTTAAGTATACACTTAGCATTATGTCTCAACAAATCAAAGCAATCTACCCAAATAGATCATTTCTTCTTGCTCAAAGCTACTCCAGTCCTTAGCAAATGTAATCTTTCTGGTACTAGCTGGTTTCGCCATGGGCCGCTGGTCAGGGTGGGTGGTGACTTAAAGTTGGGGTTGCAGTGGCAGTTCACTTTTATTTATTTTTACTTTGAGATAGGTCTCGTGCATGTAGCCCTTGCTGGCCTCAGAAACCACTATGTAGCCAAGAAGCCAAAAATGGCTTCAAACTCAACTTTCTGCCAGTACCTCCCACATGTAGTCACCATGCCCTGCTTGAAATTGTGTGTGTGTGTGTGTGTGTGTGTGTGTGTGTGTGTAAGAGAAAGAGAGAGAGAGAGAGAGAGAGAGAGAGAGAGAAGGAATGAGAGAGACAGAGAGGAGAGACAGAGACAGAGAGACAGAGCATGTGTGTACGCAGGTGCATGGTTGCCAGAAAAACATATCCAGTGTCCCACTGTAACACTCTCTGCCTTTTTCCCTTGAGGGAGGTCTCTCTGCCAACCTGGAGCTTGAAGTCACTGCAGCTTTTTTCATGTGGACTCTAGGACCTGAACCCAGGTCCCCACACTTGTGCAGAGATCACTGTCGCCCACGGAGGTATCTCTTCAGCTCCTGCCATCTAGCGGAATAGAACAATGGGGAAGTTTGTGCCTAGGCTTGCCCCTACTTTCCATGGCAGAGCTCTCTGCAACACGTGTTGCTGCTTGACATTTTACTCGTCGGAAAACCTGCTTTCCTGCCCATCTCTGTTACTGTGTCGCTCTGCGCTTCATCATTCTACTGTGGTCAGAGCATCCTCATCAGGAGGAAGTGCTGTCGAGAGAAGCCACTTCTGCTTATCCAAAGCAAGCAAATTCGTACTGGGTATAAACGTTTAGCATCCAAGAGCAGCGACTCCATGGGGTCTTCAGAATCCTCTCCTAACCAAGCCTTCTTGCTATTCTGGCATGTCTTCAGTAACTTCCCCAGGGACTCTCAGATAGATCAGTCATCCACTGGGACTTGGAGTCAACCTCTTGTATCTCCTTTCTGTGCTTCCCTGACCTCTTTGCTTGAATCACAAACATTCTCGAGATCTAAAATGATGACTCCTTTCGAGAAAGTTCCAGGGAACCCCCATTTATAGCAGTTGTAGCCTAGAGAGATGTAGTCTTATTTTGAGATAGAGTCTTGTTATGTTATCCAGACTGGTTTTCAGTTCCCAAGCTCATGTGATCCTCTTGCCTCAGACTGCCGAGTAGCTGGGACTATGGCTAGCAACCGCTGCGGCTTCTCCTAAAATGTATTCATTAACCGACAACTCCCATATCAAAATTACTCAGAATTACTCTTTAATCTAGGAACTGCAGGATGCATGGTGTGTTGGCATCAAAACAACTTAATCTCTTTGCATAACTGTACGGGCCTGTAAGGTGACCAGACACAAGTCAGTCAGCAGTAACATCTTGGGAAAAAAAAAAAAAAAGATCTCTATTCACCATAGACAAAAAAAAAAATTTTTTTTTTCTGATTCCCACAGTAGACCTTCAAATTTCAGCTTAGTCACTCAAGGTCTGGACTTTGCGACCAGAGCTGACTGGATATCAGTACAAACGGCACTGTGTCTAACGTGCTTATGTTCTCTGTCCTGGACCATCCGGTGGCTTATTTATCATGTTTCAAAGTGTAGAGACAACTGAAGGGAGAATTTGAGCTACTTCTTGGGAAGACCAGCAAGCTGCTCATGGCTTTGTGACCTGTTCTTTCCAGAATCCCTCTGAGTGGGATGCAGCTACGGGGGAATTCCCTGGGAGATTGACAGATTTTCCTTTAGTTACAGTTTTTGTTCCTCCACTTCTTTTAATAACAGGTTGTGTCATTGCTGGGCGTAACTAACCTCTCTCTTTGGCACACTACTCTAAGCTCTCCTTCCTGGTGGCCTGAGGTGAGCGACTTCCATACAGAGAAAGCTCTAAGTTGAAACATTCTAGGACATTCTAGGTTTTGACCTGGATATGGTTTTTTGTTGTTGTTGTGTTTTTTTGTTTTGTTTGTTTCACTAATGTTTAAATGCTTGGCCAAAAAAAAAATTCATTGATGAGCTTATGATGTAATAATCTTGAATCTTGAATACCTGTAGTGAAAAGAAAAATGATCATGACAAGAAAGTAAAAGGCATAGCCAGTAAATGCACACACACACATACACACACACCCCATACACCTATGACAACAGAGGTATAGGGCTGCCCTGTATCATCTTAACCTCCCTGTTTGAAGGTCATGACCTTGGTGTGAGATGGATGGATCCTGCCTTCACATCCATTGTGTTTGTTTGTGTCTTTTTCCTGGGAATTGAGACAAGTGATATTGAGATACACCAATGGCTAATGATTGTTGAGTCCTGTTATTTTGATGTTGCTGGTGGTGGTGGTGTGTAGTGATCTCCCCCCCCCCCCGAAAAAAAAAACCAGACAGGAGTTGATCTGATGCAACTTACAGCAGGGCCTTTATTCTATTCAAGTTAGCTTGCCCCCCACCCCCAACGTACCACCATCAGGCAGGATGGTCTTGGTGGAGGTGGAGCCCCGAATATCTATTGGGGGCAAAGCTTTATAGTAAGCAGCAAACAGGAGTACGTGTGCAAGCATCTAACTGGAAAGTTACTGTGGCCTTTAACATAATTGGCTGGTGCTGGGAGTCATATCATGAACTTTTAATTTCTGTTTCCCTCTGCATTGGTGGTTGTTAGGCAAGGGGTGCAGGTCTGCTGGGGGAATAACCTGGAGACACTGGTCTTGTTGAGGGTGAAACTTGGAAATGCTGGTCTTGTTGGGGATTAGCCTAGAGACTGGAGCTAGGCTCCGGTTTTGTTGGGGGGTGGGGGGGAGCAACTTAGAAACTAATGCTAGGTACCAGCCTGTTAGTTTACCTGAGTTCAAACTTAGGTCAGGTTCTCTAAAATGGAGTCTGAACTTACAAGATTTGGCCTCTCAGAATCTCCCACTCGGTCTCTCCTCTCTCTCTCTCTCTCTCTCTCTCTCTCTCTCTCTCTCTCTCTCACCTCTCTCTCTCTCTCTCTCTCTCCTCTCTCTCTCTCTCTCTCTCTCTCTCTCTCTCTCTCTCTCTCTCTCTCTCTCTCTCTCTGTTTATTTTGCAGTTCTAAGGATTAAGCTCAGGGACCCGCATGTGCTAGACAAGCATCCGTACCACCGAGCAGCATCCTTCCTTATCCCTGTGCTAGCAATTCTGCCCAGCAATTCAACTGCATTCAGCGATTCTTTCCTTACAGCTGTCACTTGGAGTAGTTGTCGTTATCAGCTCCACATTTAGATAAGACGTAGGGTGTAGAAAGCTAATTTACCCAAAGTCTTATGTGTACTGTGTAGTACAATTCAGCTGCTGAGATATTTAGTCTGTGTCAGATTATAAAGGGATTTACAGTGGGCTGCTTAACTTCTCTGTGGAGCCAGCCTCCTAGGGTTGGCACAGTTCTGACATGGATGAGTTATGAGGGCCAGAGGATGTTACCTGGTTTTTGTTTTGTTTTGTTTTTTTTGCTCAGCACGTATCTGTGAAGTTGTGTGTGTGTGTGTGTGTGTGTGTGTGTGTGTGAATGCACACACTTGTGTGATCATTAATGGTGCTTCTCCCGTGGCACAATTATAATGTCAAATAACTTAAGGCTATCTAAGTACTTAGAACTTGCTTGAGATAATAGAATGTATCATCAAGTAGTAGTATATACATCAAGCCCCTGACACATAGACACAAAATAACCTCTGGTTATTATCATTCCGTATAGCTAGTTACCAGAGGGCTATAAAAAGTTGCTGACCTGTGGAGAAGGTTCCAGACTTCTTTGGACTGGTTTTTGTTGGGGGGGGCAGTACCTTATTTCCTTCTAAGATGCTGGTGGGGTTCCCACAGGGTCACTAAGCTTTCTCTGTCTTTGAAAGGCGACATGCTTGCTCACTCTTTCTCACTAGTGGGCAAGCAGGCAGTCCCAGCAGACCCAACAGACAAGTGATAACACACAGGCACCCCTACCTACAAGGATGACTACATAGCACACGGGAAGCCTGGGATGAGCTACAGCTTTCAAGCCTCCATAGGTCCCACACTCAGGCCTTCCTTTTCTCTGGCCTGAAGACCTGAGAGGGGGGAGCTATGGCTTCTACACCCCTCGCTTCAACAGTCAGGGGACTTTCAGAAAATGCTAAAACCTTGTACAAACACACAGTACGCACACATGGATGTGCTATTTGAACTCACAGATGAAAGAGCCAGGGGGATGACGGGGTGGGCTCAGAGGGGACAGGAGCAATTGGCATGCAAGCTATAATGCTCGTCAATAAAAAGAATGCTAGGACTGGGCTGCTAAGCTAAAGGCTGCAGAATTACTCATGGTCACAGGGAACATCACTGATGATCTTTGAGGCTGTAGTCTCTGTTTCTACTAGAAATCCCTTGTACCCGCTGCGTTAAAAAACAACTGTGCTCTCTGTTTTCTCCAAATCAATGTCTCCCTTGACAGAGCTGGGCCATTTGTAAGTTGTAATGTGCGAAAAGCCATGGTCCTTTCATGGATTTTTTTTTTAAGACATGGTCAGAGCATGCTGAAATACCACAACACACACACACACACACACACACACACACACACACACACACACTCACCTTTGTTCCAACTTCTGGATGATCGTTTTTTGTAATGACAGTTATTAAGGTTGGGGCTACTGAGCAAATTCTTCCACCAAGTGGACAAGAAGGATCTAAACTCTGTCTCACCCTCCAACTCCACATAGCTTCTTCTGGTTGATGAGAACCCGTGTAGGAAACGTAACTAATCTGCCCTCTGGCCCTTGGCAACAGCAGTGAGGTAGTTAGGAGTACCAGGCAGCTTCTCCCATGACACAGTTCCACCGACTCATTCAAGGCGCCCTCCAGCTGAGCCACGAGGAAACGCTGAAGAATCATGACCTCTCAGTGAAGAAAGAAGGCCAAAGGGAAGTGTCCACGGTTCCATCACAGATGGATGCCACTTGCTTTCCCGAGTCCGGATTTCAGAGGGCTCAGAGCTCTCTACCTCATGTGATGGGTTGTTAAGCACAGCAGGTGTAGATGATTCCATGTTAAGTGGATGAGGCACTGGGAAGGGGGTGGGATGGCTTCTTAGCCAAGCCAGCTGTCAGCGATCTACAGAGTCTGAACGGTCTGTCACACTGTCACTAAATAAGTTATAGCCTAGAGAAATGGGAAAATTTAAAAAGTCAGGAGGAGAAGAACCATCTCTTCCCTCATCCTAAGCATCTGCTGACACACTGTGCAATAGGTTTCATTACAGTGTACGGGGCAGCTGTCAGGAAGTCTCTTTCCCAGAAGGCCTCTGGGCACTACACGTATAACACATTTCCCATATAGACGAGGCCATCTGCAGGAAGGGAGGAACGGCTGCTGGGTGCCAATGCCCTCCATGGAAACGTTCTTCCTCATAGTTACCCAGTGTTCAAGTTGTCAAGATTTCTTGTTTGGAAATTACACTCGACATTCATATTTCCTTAGAAAATTGGGAGGAAGATGGCTCATTAGTGTTTCGAATAATCTAAAAGAACAGTAATTCTGTCCCATCACAGGCCTTTCTTTTTTGTCCTTGGTGAAATGATGAAAAGGGACACGACGTTCCCCTTCTGGGGACAGCTGTGAATGGAGAGTCAAAGAGAACTGTGAGGAGACAGAGGGTCTATGTGAGGTTGTTTAGGCACGGCATTGTGCTGTGTGGCGGGGGAGAGGGACGGGGGCATCTCAACCCTTCTCTTCACTGCCAGTGCTTGCTTTCCATCACTGGGGATCTACTATCTGAGATGAGTCACTGTCATTTAGTTAGACCACGGATCATCAGCACTGAGTGAGAAGCTGTGGAAGCGGAGAGGGGGACCAAAACACAAGAGACGGGCTGACATTCCCAGAACCCAGGACACAGAAAGATACAGTCGGCCCTCTGTATCTGTGGGTCTGGCCATCCATGGCTGAAACTATCCAGGAAAAATTTTCTTTTGTATTAAATATGTAGGCCATTTTTCTACGATTTGCCCCTATTGCCTAATGGGACAGTGTGACTTCTGTGGCCCTAGTATCCCTATGGCAGGAGGTATTCTAACTCAGGTAGGCACAGTGAAGACTGCATTGGAAAGTGTGCACATGATTGGTGTTATCTATGGGAGACTGGGACCAACACTCGACACGGGAAGGGAGACAACTAGGCTCTTCAGAATCAATAACCACCAAGCCAGTGAAAATTGGAGAATGTCCAAAAGGAGAAACAATGATTTTAAAAAAGATACACTCTATAAACAGCAATTAAAGAAAGCTGGTACATGGTTTGGTTCTTACTATTCTCTGCAGGCTCGTGAGTTAAAGGCTTGCCAGCTTGGTGCTATGGAAGGGTGGGAGAAACTCTGTGATGAGTGCTCTAATAAATGGAGCCTACAAATCATTCCTCCAAGGCTCAGGGAACCGGGTGGAAAAGGATATGGGGAGAGTGTAAGAGCCAGAAGTCAGGAAGGAGCTGAGAGAGACAATGCCTCCGGGATAGAATCGCTACATTGGTGGACTCTCAGCAACTGGGGTTGACTGCACAAGATCTGCACAAGATCAAGCCAGGCAACGTTGTAGCACAGCAGTGGGAGGGGCTTATGAACTCTCATCTCTATCGGAAGAGTTCTTGACAGTTCATGGCTACAGATTGAGGCAGAGCCTGTTTTCTTTAAGGGTGTGGCCATGCTTCAGTGGATGGCCTACCAGTTCTGAATATATGGGCCGCACAAATGGCATTGGGTGGCTTATAAAAATAAAAGAACGTGAAGTTGGGAGGGAGACAGTTCTGGGAGGAGTTAGTGGGAGGAGTGGGGTGTGACTAGGACTGAAAATATATTGCATGTATTGTATGACCTTCTCAGAGAACTAAAAAATATTATATTATAAAAATAAGTATGCCCTATTGGTAGGTCTTGAGCCAAAAGATATGCCCTTAAGGTGTGTGTGTGTGTGTGTATGTACTGTAGGAGGCATACTCCCACCCTCTCTCTTCTTCCTAGTCACGGGGCTGCTGGGTTTGCCCTGACAGACACACCTACCATGTGTTGCTTATCTCAGGCCTAAAGCAATAAGGCCAACTGCTTATTGATCGGAAGCCCCCAACCTATGAACCCAAACAATAAGTTCCTTTTTGTAAGTTGATTGTCTCAGGTATTTGTTATAGTCCAGGAAAAAAATGACTAACATAGTTGGTATAGGTATTCCAGAGCCAGGCAGAGTCAGCCCTAAGGCTGGAGTTGTTGTTTCATAATTGCTTTATTGAGTCCATATATTTTATATCCCATAAACCTGATGAGAATGTAAATGTGTTTGTTCGGAACCTCCTGGCTGCTCCTCCATTCCAGTCTGACCAGGGCACACATGCCAAGCCAGTACCTGGCTGTTTCCTTAGCTCGTTTGGCCACCAAACAGGAAGGAATCACGTTTTGATTCCCCACAGCTTTGCCAGCTCCTTCTACCACACAAGCGTTTGTTTTGAGACAGACTTTTGCTATGTAGCCAAGGCTGGCCTCGAACCTGCTATCCTCCTACCTCAGCATCCTGACTGCCGGGGTTTCAGTGTGAACCATCACACTCAGATCAACAACTTTCTATCTGTCTCTTCCTTTCTTTTGCTCTGCCTAAAAGTTGCTTTATTTTACACAGTGAAAGTATGTGTAAGTATGTGAGTGTAGATGCCCACGATGGCCAGAAGAGGGCATCAGATCCCTTGGATCTTGAGTTGCAAGCAGTAGTGAGCAGCCAGGCAACAAATGGGTCTTCTGCAAACCAGTACCTGCTCTCAATTGTTGAGCTATAGCTGTGTTTCCCAACAAGTTTTTCTTGAGCATTTACCTTGTGTGAACTGAGAACAGGAACTCTATGAGCCCAGTAATCAGTGGTTCTTCATTTTTAACTGTTTCAAACCAGCAAGACAAAGGGGGAGGACCAGACCTCTGGTATATATTTCACCCACCAACCTGGCCACCACTGGTGCTTCTGAAATGAACAGGAAACCCTTGCACTGGCCAGGACCTATAAGAGAGCTAACAGATCTCCACAAGTGACTGCGACCTTTCAGGACACCAGGGAGGCTCTGACTCAGACACCCTCTATGGTTAGATAAACTAGAAGTGACTACAGCTAGAATCTCAGGAAGTGAGGCTCCATTCAGCCCAGACTAGGATGTTAGCACCAGGTCTGCAGGCTCTAGACCACAAGGAGGAGCCAGTGTTCTTAGCTGCAGTGAGAGCAGCAAGGTCAGGATCAGGAGCAATTGGTTTGGAAATACCAGAGTGCAGACTTCATGCAGACAGCCACGAGAAATGGGCCTGGCCAAAGCTGAGGGAGGGTTGGGACTTATGGGATGGAGGCTGTGGCTGATCTCACAGTAGTTCACCGAGCATCACGTGATGGGCTTCCTTGAACGCAAGCTCATCCCTTTCTTTGCTGTGACGAGATGCCCATACAGCCAGATGACTCTGCTCTGGCCCGCTAGGTCTCTGAGATTGTCTGTCTCAGGGATCCCAAGTCCAATCAAATCCAGAGTTCCTCCTGTCCTCCTCACGTTCCAGTGCAGCCCCAGGCCTCTGTAGTTCCTATTAGAAATTAGTAAGGGGCCCACTTGAGGGCACAGTTCCAAGGATGCCAGGTTTGGTAAGGAGTTTAGACTGGGTTTCAGGCTCTTCTCTGCCTTAGCAAAGAGAGATTGAATGTAGGGGAGGAGCTGGGTTATAAAGCAGGAAGATGAGGGGACTTGGCTGCCTAACATCGAATGTGTGTGTGTGTGTGTGTATGTGTGTATGTATGTGTGTGTATGTGTGTATGTATGTGTGTGTATGTGTGTATGTATGTGTGTGTATGTATGTATGTGTATGTGTGTGTATGTATGTGTATATATGTATGTATGTATGTGTGTGTATGTGTATGTATGTGTGTGTATGTATGTGTGTGTATGTATGTGTGTGTATGTGTGTATGTGTATATATGTGTATGTATGTGTATATATGTGTGTATGTGTATGTATGTGTGTGTATGTCTGTGTATGTGTACATATGTGTATGTGTGTATGTGTATATGTGGGGAAAAATCTCGCGGGCGGGGGGAAGGGAGGGAGTCCGGCGACAGAGTCTCAGGGCGGTCCGGCACCAGGGCTTCCCGCACTGCCAGCGGAAGATCCCACATTCACGCAGCTGTCGGTGGGCTGGCCGGCGGCTGCATCAGCAAGGTTCCAGGGTTCCAAAAGCTGGGAATCAGGCGGAGAGACCATGGACACGTGGAGTCCGGTTTTCCAAAGCTTTTATTGTTCATGGCATGGTGAATGGATGCAGGTGTTGTGCACTTCCCCCGCCAAAGGCCAGGGGAGACCAGTCTTATAGGGAAGGGAGAAAGGGGAGGGAATAACTTAATTAGCTACGCCCCTGGCCTTTTGATAATTCATTAATATTTAAATCTCTGGAGGTAGAGACTTGTTAATCATGCCCCCTACCTGTGCCTTACATGACTGAAGGTAACAGATTAAATGGAGTTACCTCGTCCAAGGCCCAACATGTATATATGTGTATGTATGTGTATGTGTATATATGTATGTGTGTATATATGTGTATGTATGTGTGTGTGTATATGTCTGTGTATGTGTACATATGTGTATGTGTGTATGTGTATATATGTGTATGTATGTATATGTGTGTGTGTATGTGTGTATATGTGTATGTATGTGTGTATATGTGTGTATGTATGTGTGTGTGTGTGTGTGTGTGTGTACACCATCTGAGTGCCTCAGAAGTGGGTGCTGGATCCCCTGGAGCTAGAGTTACAGGCAGCTGTGAGTCACCTGATGAGGGTGCTGGGAACTGAACTCTGGTCTTCAGCAATAACAGCAAGCACATTAGCATCGTGCACTTTAAAGGTGAAGGCTGAATAGTGCAGAATGCTATGGGGCTGGGGTGAGCTGGCTGTAACATGGTGGTCACCATAGCAAACATGGAGAGTAGCTCTGGCCCCTCAGGGCAATGCAAACCTCCAGGCATGTCCATTTCCTGACACCAGCATGCCTGAAGTGAATGAGGCAATGACCCAAGTGTTATTTGAGGTACAGGGCCACCTGGATGGTCAGACCTTGGTGATGCTGTGCTAGGATTTCCACGTGTCTACCGAGCACCACAGGCTGGGCGGATGTGGGAGCAGAAATATATCTGCTTGGGTTTGGAGGCTGGAAGACCAAGGTGAAGGAGTCAATGGGATTGTTTCCATCTATGATCTTTCTTGTTCACTTGAAAAAAATATTATTACATATGCTTAGTGTGTGTGTGTGTGTGTGTGTGTGTAAGAGAGAGAGAGAGAGAGAGAGAGAGAGAGAGAGAGAGAGAGAGAGAGAGAGAGAGAGAATGTGGGCTACAGAACATGTAGAGAGGTCAGAGGATAGCTTTCAGGTGTCTGGTCTCTCCACCCTTCCGGTCCTAGGGATCACACTAGAGTGGCCAGGCTTGGTGTCAAGCACCTTTACCCCCTGAGCCATCCTACTGACCCTCCTGTCTTTTCCATTTCTGGTGGCCAGATCCAGGGCCTTGCAGGGCTAGGCAAATGTTCTGTCACTATGCCACGTCCTCAGCCCATCTCACTGTTACAGAGTAGAAGCTTTTAGGTGGCTATTTTCTACCTCTGTCTCATCTGGCCTTTCCTCTGTGTTCAGATGTCCTCTCTTAAAGAGGACGTCATTCACGAGGGGTTGGTATCCACCTTATTAACCTTAGTGACCTCTCCAGAGACATTGCCATAAGAAGGAGTCACATTTTGAGGAGCTGCTGACTGGGCTTCCAATGACAGGGGACCAATGAGACTATCAGAAGTGTCTACCAAAGCTAAACAGGACCAAGTTTTAAACAGTAGTTCTACTTTTAGGTGTATGCTCAAGAAAAATGCATGCCTGTGGGTACCTAAGATAGTCTACAATAGTCACAGTGACAGAGCCGTGACTCCGCTCTGACAGCTCAAATGCTCGTGTGCAGGCCGGGGAGTACTCTACAACAAGGCAAAGGAACCAATGGAATTACACAGAATCCCCAAAGACGAGATGGTACAGAGGGGAGATGTGGAGCACAGGCAGATTGCAGTTATATGAAGACTAAAGAGAGGGAAAGAGAAGGGAGCCACTTATGTGAAACCTCAGACTACTTAGCTTGGTGCATCACCTGAAACTGCAGAGTGAACCATGTTGCATAAGGAGGTGGAGAGTAGAGGCTTGTGTGAAATAGACAAGGGTCAGAAGGTGGAAGGCTTGAAAGTCCTGTCAGGGAGCCAGACAACCCAAGAGTGTTGTTCTTCTTGAGGTTCGAACCCCAGGCTTTGCATATGACACGCATGTTCTCTTTACTGAGCTGTGTCCTCAAGGGCAGCCAGGAGAGGACAGATTCAAGAGACCTCAGAAGAAGGAAACAGAACATTCAACCTCAATCTCAGCTGTCAGGGTAGGATCATCTCTTAACTATCCACAGGGGTCCCAGGACCTCCATAGATAACCACCTCTGTTAGCAAACGCTTGCAAAATGCCGTGTGACAAACAGCCCCACCGTTTAGCAGCTTAAACTGTTGTAGGAAGTTTTTTTTGCTGGGGGAGGGGGTACTGAGTCTCCAAACCATTTCAGATGGAGAGGAGAGTTTGTTATGTCAGCTGGATGTATCTGGGATCACTCCCTAATAGCATCAGCTGAGTCTCAGGCTCAGTAGGTGGGAAGGTGGAAGAGAGCAGGAAGAACACGTACAGGGATGTATGTGGCAGTAGGCATCTGGGCAAAGTTAGAATTTCGTTACCCCACCTCCCCAGTGCCTCCATTTTCCGGAGTTCCTGCGAATGGAGCAGAGAACTGTCTGAGGACTGGGGAATTTCTGTTTTTAACACATGGAAGGCTGGAGGATTTCCACCACATTCTCTCCTCTTCTTTGTCATGATCCTGTAGCAGGAATGGCAGGGCCACCTCTATGTAAACACTGGGGGCCGCAAAAGCATCTCCTGCAGGTGGGCCTAATTGAGGACTGCCTGAGAGACCAAGGATTGCTGGTACAGACCACGCCAGCCAATCGGGAACTGCTGTTTGGAATAGATGCTTTCTTGGGACCGACCAATGGGGGCCTGGGTAGAGGGTATAAAGGGAGCTTGCAGCAGCATTCAGATGAACTTGCTGCAGTGTTTCTAACCTGCTCCCCGAGTCTGTGCCACCTCACCTCCAGCTCCCAAGGTAGGGTTGGGTGGTGAGTAGTCCAGGGCACAGGCAACATGATCCTTCATGACCCTGCTAAAGGAATCCTCTGATACAGACAGAGGACCTGGATTCTAGCTGCTTCTATCCTGTTTTGTGCTTAAGTGATCTATCTATAAAACAAAAAAATGCCTCTCACCTGTAGGCCTCACTCGCCCAAGGACAGATAAATTCTGGAATGCTGGCGGCTGTTGTTCAGGTCAAGTAACAAGCCGCATGTTTCCACTTCTGTAAACAAGTTTGGTTGCCCTGACAGCACAAGATGTGATTGCTCACATGTAGGTAGAGGTACACAGGGAGGAAGTATATGCCGAGACGTACGCTTGCCCCTGGTTGAAAGGCTGGAAGTGTGTAGCTATATGGGTTTGCCATTAAGAGCTTCTGACTAATGTAATTTGTTCCATACTCTGGGAATCCCAGGCGTGGACCTGGTTAATATTTAATAAAGCTTGTTGAATTTGTCTCAAAAGTTGTAGTGGTCTTATTCTCACCCCGTGGCATTAACAGTTTCTGATTAAGAGAGGAGATTTATATAGCAAACCATAGAGTTAGGAGAACCATACCCAAAGGCCTGTTGGGGGCCCATACAGGGGCTCCAAGAGGTCTACTTATCACCCCAGTAAGATCCTTTTGGTCTTGTCTTTGACAATAATTCATTCTAACAACTGTCAAGCATTTCTCCACTATCCCTGTTTGATTTACCTAGAAACAACATTCTCCCAAGAAGATAAATATGTTACCCCGTTTTCCAGCTGTCATTAGGTCTAGGCCTCTATGATTTTGTAAGACTATGGCTGCCAGGGAGTCTGGTTCTGTGGGATGACTATATTCTTCTGGGCTAGGCTGAAATGTCCCTTATGACAGCTGGAGCCTGTTTTTTGAGGGCAGGTACAACTTAGTACCTCTGCTTCCTACTATAGAATGGGCCAGTCCTGGCTCATTTTGGGGGTTGGGGGATAGGAGGCTGAAGGAACAGGGGCTACCTAGAGGAAGCCCTGCTTGTAGCAAGATTATACAATGGAAAGGAAATGAAAACAAGTCCTGTTAAGGACTCCAGGGCAGAATGAACCAGCATGTTACGTCACATGACCTACATGCTACATGGAGGTCAATGTTGTCCATCATACGTCCCAGCCCAAATCTAGAGATGAGAGAGCATGCTCCTCCCAGGGCAAGGGTGTGCCTGCAGGGAGGCTAAAGGACAGTATTGCGGATGTCACCTACCATGAGTGGCTCCACAGGCCTCTGAAGAAATAAATATTTGTGCTGAGAGAAATGTTCAGAAGGAATCAAATGTAACCATTTTTTCATAGAGTCTTAAAAATGAAATAATATTTATACACATTAGCTAGATACACCTTAAGCATATAACTCAAAGAGCTTTTTGTATTTTTTTTTTTTTTGACAATGTCTCACATACCCTGGGGCAGTCTCAAACTCACTATTTAGCTAAGAATGGTCTTGAACTTATCTGATCCTTCTGTCTCTACCTCCAAATGCTAGGATATAGGCATGCATTACCACCCCAGCTATGATTTCTTTAAATATACTCTTAAGTGTTTATATCCAGTTTTTAATATGAGCACTTGGGAACTGGAGGAAGGAAGATCAGTGGTTCGGGATCATTCTGAGCTACATAGTGAGTTTGAGGCTAGCCTCGGCTACATGAGACCATGACTCAAATGATCATGACTACAAACAACCCAAGACAGCAAAATAAGAAAAAAAATTGACTGTAGATTTCTTTATAGCCAGGAATGGTGGTGCACATGTCTAATCTCTGCCTTTGAAGGCAGAGGCATGAGAAATACAAGTTCGAGGCCAGCCTGGATCACACAGAGGGACCTTGTCTCAGAACAACAGTAGCTATAATAAAAACTAGTCTCTGGAATAAGACAGAGACTTCAGAACACGTTGTCTTCTCCATGATGCTCCCTTCCACATGATTTTTCTTCCCACTCAAATTATTATTATTATTATTATTATTATTATTATTATTATTATTTTTAGATTTTCAAAGGCATTTTTTATTCACTATTTTTGATGACTATAAATAAGTGTTTCCACTATGGAAAAGAAAGTTAGCACAGTACATTTTCATGACTGGGGAATGGATTTCTGAAGTTATGTTCAATGGTGTCAAAACTTGGAGGAAAAAAAAAGTTAAAAAAAAACCAAACAAACAACCTGAAGGTTGGAATTCAGTTCTTTATAAAGTCCCTTGTAAAAACAAAACAGAATAAAAATAACCTTACAGGGTAGAGCAAATTTAAAAAAAAAAAAAAAGGAAAGGAAAAAGAGTGACTCATTGCTTCTCTTCAGACTTCTCTTCAGCCTCGTCTCTGGCCTCCTTCACAGAAAGGGCTTCCAGCTTCTCAGCCACCTTTTCAGCATTATCATTTTTGCCTGGTCCTTTCTTTTCTCTCTCTTCAATTTCTTTCCTGCATTCTTCAAACTTTGTTTTGAACTTTTGTGCATTTTCAGCGTTTAGGAAGCGGATGGCGAGCAGCTCAGGCTTGGGGCACTCATCAGCAAAGTCGGCGTGGGTATTCCAGACCCAGGCACCGTCACTGCCAGCATTCGGCTTCAGCTCCATCATCAGTGTGATATAGTGGTTAGCACATTTCTTCAAGGTTTTGTCCCTCCTCATGAGAAGGCGGATGGTCCCTTTCTCCTTATGCTTTAGAAGTTTGACATCTCCAGTGCCTGGCTCCTTCCATTCTGGGAGGTCATTCTCTGAAGCAAACCGGAACAGCTTTGTGCGCATCTTAAAATGTTCCTCTTCATCTTCCTCCAGCGTTTTAATTTCTTGCTCAGAAAGAGAAACTATTGGCTCAAACTGGGGGTCGTGGTTGGACTCATCTGCATTCTCTGTGGAAGTATCATGGTCCTCATGACTGTCCTTGGCTCGACTAGCTCAGGTGTCGCTGGCGCGGCGGCCTCTGGGCGGCTAGTCGCAGCTCCTTTCCTCCGCGCCTGGCGCCGGCGTCTCTCCAAATTATTTTTTTTTTTTAAATTAAGATCGTTATCCTATTTTTAAAAATTATGATCATTATTCTGTTTACACCAAATGTGTATTTAGACTTTTCCAGTTTCCAATCAATGTGCATTTAGAATTTCCAATTAATATTGGCTACTTTCTGTGCTCACTGGTGTTTCCTGTGCTGCACTGCACTTGTCTTTGTTTTTTTCTGAGTCTGTGTTTCAGGGATTCTCACAGAGAGGGCATGCACAGTTCTCAGGCTTTGTGATTTGGAAAACGAAGTTCACCCTAGAGTTCTACATCCAAGTGACATGTCCTCACAAGTGACCTCAGTTCTAAGATGGGCTTCCTGACAAGCTCTTGTAATCCCAGAAGGCTGGGGCAGAGGGTTCATGAGTTCTAGGCCAGGCTGATCCACATAGTGAGAATCTGTCTAAACACTACCACTAACTCCCCCACTCTCCCTGGAGAAACAAACACAACAGCAACAAACCAAGCAATCAACCTAGCAACCAGCCAACAGAAACACCAATTCCATTTCTAAATTAGACTCCAAGGTCCAGTTGCTAAGGGACCTATATTTTCTGGGCCCCATCAGAAGCATGTTTGATTTTTGCTTTCAACTGTAGCCAAGTCCTCCTGCTGGTCATAGGTACATTTTGTCTGTTGCTTTCAAATTTGCCCACATCTAACTTTGGGGACAACTATGCATGGGCTCAGTTCTCCATCGTGAGCAGGCAAGGTCAGAGTGAGAAATAGCTCCCTTTCCCCGGCCCCTCAGGAAGAACACTCAGCAGGTTCGAGGACCTAACTGCATGAGAGTTTTGGAGAGCCAACCTCAGGATTGCAGTGTGTGGAGGGAGCGAGCTCCTGGATATGGCTACAAGGGCATGGCCAGACCATCTGGAGTCCACTGTTGCCGGCATGGAAATCCACAGAAACACTTTCAGCAAAGGAAGGGCACAGCAGAATTTCCAGACTCATAAAGTGACTTGGCGTTTGCTGCTGGCTGCCCTATTCTCTTTGCTTCTGCATCTTAGAGTTCCGTATCTTGCTCCATCTGGTTTCTACAGCCTCCGGGCATTTACATCTGGAAGATGCTCCCCATGATACAAATAAAAGCTTCCATCATTAGCCCACAGACAATAAGAAAGCATGCTGGCTTTAACCCTGCGTTATAAATTGTATGACTCACCGGGCGCGGTGGTGGCGCATGCCTTTAATTCCAGCACTTGGGAGGCAGAGGCAGGCAGATTTCTGAGTTTGAGGCCAGCCTGGTCTACAGAGTGAGTTCCAGGACAGCCAGGACTACACAGAAAAACCCTGTCTTAAAACACACACACACACACACACACACACACACACACACACACACAAATTGTATGGTTAAAGACAGGATTAAAGACAGGATTTGCATTAGGTTTGGCCAACTTCTGTTAAAACACACCAACTAATTATTCAGGGAACACACTTGCAAGAAGAAAAAAAAAGAATAGAGACCCATAGTTGAACAGAGTCTTAAGAGAGACACCAGCCTGTCACAAGTGCCAGTCACAAGTGCTCTTTAATCTTCAAAGTAATGGCATTTAGTAGATAATCCAATCCAGTGAAGAAGTCAGTAGTTACTTTAGGTGTGATGACTGTAAATACTGTCTTAAGAGCTCTCATCGGTTAGACACAGGCACTAAAACACATATACGACGTAAGTGGTTGGATTACAAGTGACACAAGCGGGCAGTGGGTAGGTGACTGAGGTGACTGAGGTAAGGAGACGGCTGTGAGTGGTAATTTTTGAACTAAAAAACTGGGTGTGTGAGAATTTATATTAGGGCATCTGTTCTTCATAGAGTTGTGATGAACCACTATAAAAAAAAATCTTTGGAAGAAATTTAAAGCACTTTTAAAAAGAGCTATGAATTTAATCAATATGAATGCTCAGACAAAATAGAAAGAGTGTTGCTTCTTTCCAGTGATTCTCTTTATCCGACTTTTAAAATTATTTTTTAACATTAGCATGCGAAGTACTGAGTTTCATCTTGACATTTGTATATATCATTGCCAGAGAGTCTTTTCTTGATTTCCTGTATTCACTATCTATCTACTGATACCCCTTCATTCACTCAACCTTTCATACTACTGACCACCTACCGTTTGCCTGTTCATCCACCATCTGTACACCACCAACCCATCTGTTCATCTGTTTGATATCCATCCATCCATCCATTCATTCATCCAT